>NC_141687.1:243070183-243072683 GCF_964263255.1 Lissotriton vulgaris | reverse complement strand
TTCCTGGTTTGCCTCGGGCCAAGCATGTTATCCATTTTACTAGAGCAGCTAACCCTTGAGCCCTACAACTTCGCAGTCCGAATTCCAGCCTGCAAGATGAAGTGGAGCAGGCAGAATTTAATGAAGAAATTTTCCTTAATACCTTCCCCTCCATTTTTTGCATAAACTCCCATTGATATGGATCCACCAATTCCATTCCATACAAGAGGGTAGCAGGAATCTTTGCACGGAATACATCCAAGCAATATGAGAAGTGTCTCCTCCCAGTCGCTTTGTATAAGGAACATAATCCCCTCCCATGGGCCATTGCTTTTCTAGAGTTATTTTCAATGTGGGGTTTCTCACTAAGGTTAGAACATATTATTTTGCCCAAAAACGTATAAGAGTTAACTACCTCTAGTTTTTCACCACTTAATGTCCAATTAAAACTCTTGGACCTGCATTTCTTTTTTCCAAAGATGCACATAACTTTACTTTTTGAACTATTGATTTTCATAAAGTGTGCATCGGCGAATTTATTCAATGTATGGAGACGATTAGAAAGACCTTTCGGGGTCAGATCTAGAACAAGAATATCGTCTGCGTACATTAGAATGGGTATGGCAGTTCCTCCAATTTTTGGGGCTAATCCCTCACAGTCAGCAACAGCAGTTGGCAAATCAGCCATATATAGGGAGAACAAAGTGGGTGCCAGTATGCATCCTTGTTTTAGGCCATTGCGGGATGGGATGGCTTGGGAGAGACCCCTATCACCTCCTTGTAGCACCCGACACCATGTGTTCCAATGCAAGGACTTAACTAAGTCCAATAAATGTCCCGGCATGCCCAATGCCGACAGCTTTCTCCACAGTGTTGGTCTGTCCACCCTATCGAACGCTGCAGAGAAATCTATAAATGCTGCATATACGCCTCCACCACGTACACGAACATATTTATCTACAATTACCTGTAGCATGGTTAAGTTGTCCAGAGTTCCGTGCTCTTTTCGGAAACCTGTCTGTTCCCTGGGTATAATATTATTTTTATCTGCCCATTCTGTTATAGATATTAATAAAAGTTTAGCAAAGATTTTCCCTATAGCATCCAGTAATGCAATTAGACGGTAATTAGCGGGATTAGCCCGATCTCCTTTTTTAAAAATTGGGATCAGGATGCTTCCCTGCCAAGAATCCGGGACTGCTCTTGTTTTAAAACACACCCGAAACACTGGAAGAAGGATCCTACTCCAAGTAGTTACATCTTGCTTAATTGTGGACATAGGCACTTCATCTGGTCCCATAGCTCCTGAAGAGCGCATACTCCTGATTGCACTGGCTATGGTGTGCTCAGTGGGGAGTTCCATTATAACGTCAGAATTGGAATCTGGAACCCAAACATCGGTCCCTACGTGGTTGGACGCATATAGAGTAGTCACAAATTGGGTCCAGACATTTTCAGTGATTGCAATCGGAGTGGGCGTTGTTACAGATCCACATCCTTTCCTTATTATAGACCAAAAATCTCTGACGTTTTTACACTTAGATGCCTCTTTTAGCTTAATCCATAAGATATCTTCTTTATCTCTTTTTAATTTGGCTCTCAATCTCACCCTCCTTCTTTTTAATAAAGCTAGTTTTAACCTAAGCTCTCCAGATCTATTTAGGTATTGCATCCTAACAACTTTATTAATTTCTTTATTCAACCTTAATAGAGGACTAGGAGAGAAACATTTCTTTTTAAAATTTCCTGAAGTCCTAACTATTTCAGTAATTTTTTGGATAAGGGTTTCGAGGAACATAAATTCCCTTCCCTGCCAATAGTCAAGCTCAGTTAGAAATTGGGTAAGGATGTTTTGTACATCTTTGTTATAACTAGATCTCCAATAACATCTATCTGAGTGACTATTAATGGTAAAACCTCTGTGCTTTAATGACCAGAGGTCAGCTTCAGGAGATGTTAAAGAAACAGTTAATTTAATGATTTTATGATCGCTCAAGGGCGTATAAGAGATTACCAAATCTTTGCAGAAAGAGAACATTTCAAAGTCTGTAATTACGTAATCCAAAATAGATTCTCCCCTGGATGAACCATGAGTGTAATTAGCTGGAGTATCAGAGGGCATTCTGCCGTTTATAATAATTCCCTCTATGGCATTGAGTTCCCCGAGGAGAATCTTGCCCCTTTTATTAGTTTTTATTTTATTGGTCTCTGTCTGTGTGTGTGTGGGTATGTGTGTGTGGGTATGTGTGTGTGGGTATGTGTGTGTGGGTATGTGTGTGTGGGTGTGTGTGTGTGGGTATGTGTGTGTGTGGGTATGTGTGTGTGTGGGTATGTGTGTGTGTGGGTATGTGTGTGTGTGGGTATGTGTGTGTGTGGGTATGTGTGTGTGTGGGTATGTGTGTATGTGTGTATGTGTATGTGTGTGTATGCGTATGTGTCTGTGTCTGTGTGTGTATGTGTGTGTGTGTGTGTGTATGTGTGTGTGTGTGTGTGTGTGTATGTGTCTGTGTGTGTATGTGTC
>NC_141687.1:243062683-243067683 GCF_964263255.1 Lissotriton vulgaris | reverse complement strand
AAATGCGCAGATCAGACAGCCCCTCGCCGTCCAACACACAGGCCCACTGTGACGTCGGAAGTTGATATAGAGATATATTATATATATCTCACAGAGTTTTGTATAGCCCGAACTTGACCTAAAGGTATCTGGTATCACAGTGCTTTACACAAGCACCAGTTGCGTTACATGAGAACACATTCATTTTTGTTAGGGCACGGGGAGATTAGGTGATTTGCCCAGTATCACAGGATGTTGCATGTTCTTGCCGAGACTCTAACCCGGTTCCCCCGATTGGAGGTCGACCGCCCTAGCCATTCGGCTAACTCCTCTCCCCTATATATGAAAATAAGAGCAAAAAGATGCACCCAACTCCCTTGGAGTATGCATGGCAAAGCATTGGGTAGTACTGGGTTTAGAGGAACAGCATCTTAAGGTTATAAATGGGGTAAGAATATCTCTGTCTGCAGTGATAGTAAGAGGACAAGGACTGTGAGATTTCTCATTAGATGAACAGGCTACAACTTGTGAAGAGTTACAAATATAAATATGTTGGCTTTCATAACACAAAGTATAGCGTGCATCCAAACCATGCAACTGGGACACTAACAAATTGGTGATTGCAACCGCCCACCATATTATATTATATATATTTCTCCATACAATAGAGCATTTCATTTTCTGAACTTACGGGTGTGACAGAGGGAATAATCCGTGACTTAACCAAGTACTAGATTTCTGCCAACTGGCACAATACGAAGAGCAAAATGCTGTTCGACTGGATACAGAGTGCTATTGGTGGACTTTTTTAAATATCGGAGCTTGCTTTCAATGTAGCTTCCATGGATATAAACACGTGAAAAAAAACAGACTTCATTGGATTAGTGCCTAACAAATAGAATCGCGATATTGGTGGCACATTATGAAGTTCAAGTTTATAAGAATAAGTGGCTTGTAATATATCAATTTTACCCAGCAGTTATATTTCGAATATACGGGTACATAGGATAGCACACGAATACAAAGCAACCAAGGCATGGTACAAATAGGACAGGAGTGGAACCTAACCTACTCACGCTCGTGTGAATCAAATCATACAACAACTACTAAAACAAAATAGGGCGATTAGCAAATGTGAATGCTACTGAATAAAATGATTTGGGGGGCAAAGCGAAGGCACTTTAAAAGTAACCAAACATCAGCTAACAGGATACCACCACCGGTCAAACGGTTGGAAACCAACAGAGCATTTGAATCCTAAAGGTACAGCTGCATATTCTGCCAAAACGGTATGCTTTCATGTGTAGGCCAGAAATCCAGGTCATTTACCCCCACCACGTAGGAAAGAGAATTCCTGTTCACTTATCATAGCATCAACACCTAAAGCAGGATATGGGGCAAAAAACAACAACATTTAAACATTTTTTTATATATATATATATATATTATTTATTATATATATATATTCCGCATGCATGAAGGGAACTATGCATGCGTTAGGTGGGGCTCCCAGGCTCAGAAAACAGACAAGATCCCTGTAAATAGAGTAGTCCGCCAGGGATGCGTCCTGGCCCCTTCCCTCTTTACGCTGTTTGTAAATGGGGTGGTCTCCTTCCTGTCTGAAATTAATGCTGATGCCCTTGTCCTGGCAGGTACTAAGGTACCCACACTACTTTTCGCTGACGATACGCTGCTGGTAACAAAAACTCCAGCAGGTCTACAGAAGCTCCTTGATCGTTTCTGCCTGTTCTGTAACACGATGGGCCTAGTTATTAACACCACTAAAACGAAGCTCCTCTACTTTAATTCAAGCAGGGCTGTCAAATTTACCCTTATGCTCAACGGGGAGCCCCTGGAGCATGTTAAAGTCTTTGATTATTTGGGGATCAGAATTGCAGATAATCTCGAATGGCAGTCGCGCATTGAAAAAATGGCTTTAAGCCATAAGCGGGTTACGGGTGTCATAGGGAGAGAACACAGAGCATCAACCTCTAGACCAATTGCCCCTGCCTTGGAGATCTATGCTGCAAAGGCAATAGGCTGTGCATTATATGGAGCCGAGCTCTGGGGCTTCAATAATGTTGATGCCCTAGTGACAGCACAAAACAAGTTTTTCAGAGAGCTTGTTTCACTCCCTAGGGGAACCCCCACCAAACCTCTTCTAAGCGACTTGGGCCGAGGCTCAATTAAGGATTTGATTGTCTTACAACCCCTTTTATACTGGGGTCGCCTTTTGCGTACCCCAGAGTTATCCAGCTATGCCGATGGCCTAAAGGAAGTAATGAATCTTCAGGGATCTTATAAGATCCACTGGTTAGCTAACATCAAAAGTCTTCTATCGGCCATTGGCCTTAATCCTGTATGGGAGTCAGGGGCCTTGACGTCCAAAACGACAATTAAGAGCCTATACTGGGCATGGGTTGACAATCAAGCTTACAGAGATCCCAACCAGGGCAGGCTGACTGATGAGTTTCGTCAGCATAAGACGGTGTCTCGCCTTGAGCCCTAGCTGGATTTCATCCAGAAACCGAGAGACAGGGCCCTCTTCATCCAATTTAGAATGGGAACTCTCCCAGTTCACGAACGTACCCATAAGTGGAAACCCCCTAATAAAACTTCTGCCGATTGCCCATTCTGTACTGGGATAGTTGAAACAATTCCACACTTGTTCTTTGTATGTACAGCATATTCCAAACCGAGAAAATGGTTAAGGCCTGTTTGTCGATTGCTAGATACAAGAAACCATTCAACTGCCCTTAGGATTCTTCAAGCGGAGGCAAACACCACGCTAGCCTGTGGGGTGGCCAAATACCTAAGTTGGGCTTGGCTGATCAGACTAAAAGCCCTACGATGATTATGTATTGCTATCGCTCAGTATAGTTGTTAGTGGCTCTCGTTTTTATTCTTTTTCTAGCAAATTAATTCTTAACGATGTATGGCGCACAGAATTTTACTCAAAGCTTACCCATGGTTTAATATTCTTTTTTAACTATTGCACTGTATAATTGACTCACTTTTAAACTGTTCGAAGGACATGTATTTGTTTAATTGTAATGTGCTTTTTAAGATATTTATCTAGAGACGATAAATAAATAGTCTATATATCTGTTCCAAGATACAACTTTGTGTGTCCATTCCACATTCCTCTCTGTCCAGGCCACCTGCTCCTCCAACCAGCCCACGAAAAGATTTGCGTAGCTGGGGGCTTAGCAGGTGCCCATGGCCATACCACATATCTGTTTAAACAATTGATCCTGGAACAGAAATATATTGTTACTCAGGCAAAATGTTACAAATCCCAATAGCATCTCGTTGTGTTCAGCTAAATTCATTGGCCGAGTCTCTAAAAACCACCTCACCGCTTCCACCCCTCGGAGATGGCCTATATATACACACACACATATATACACACATATATCCATATCCATATCCCCAGCCCTAAAATCCCTTAACTGGTTTCCATACAATGCAAGAATAAAGTTTAAAAATTGCCTGCAAGACTCACAAAACCCTTCATTTCAAGACCCTCATTTATCTGGCTACGAAACTAGAATTATCAGGGGGTTGCAGATTGTCACGAAGCACAAGTTCAATGCCCCTGAAACCACACATTTTCCACAAAATTAGAACGAGTAACAAAGCCTTCTCAGGCACTGCCCCGAAGGGTGCCTTGATTGACTTTTACATGGTTTTAAACCTTGAAATAACATTGTTAGCATGCTTTGTACATATACGAGTCGAATGTTCTTCTCCCATTACTGTATCCGTCTGATCCTAATGAGTGGCGCTCTGATACCCGCCTGGGTCATGTTCAAACTATACAAAACTTTATAAATAAAAATAAACATACATATACATATATATATATATATATATATATATATATATTCACTGAAAAAACCAAAGGTTTTTACACACGTTATAGTTAGGAAGTAGCATTTACAAAACCTATGAAATTCACTGAAAAAACCATAGGTTTGACACATGTGACCAAGAGCCCGTGAGCTCGAAACGCGTCTGTTTATGCCCAAATAAACAAACTTTCCGGTACCTGGATGGTGTGGCTTGTCTTCCTTTTGGTCGATTTACAAGAGGAAAACCGTGGAGATATATATATATATATCTAACGCTCCAATTCCTCTTTGTTTCAAAAGAAGACAACAGCACTCGAGAGGTACTTTCGAACGTGCAGGTTTATTTCATGCAGGCACTCTCCACAGACGCGTTTCGGCGTGTTGCCTTCGTCAGTGTGGTAACAGTGATTTTCACTTTTAGGTGGATTAAATACACCATTTTCACTTTCTTACTCTATACATAGAGATAGAGGACAACCCCACTATAGACGCTCTGGGCGCCATCTTGGAATGTGAATATGTACAACCTAGGAATTATCACAGATTGTGCAATAAAGCCCATAGATGGGCAAATCCATACAGGTAGTGGGTATAAACAATAGATTATATGTTTCTGATGTAAACAACAAAAATAAAGCCGTGGATCGGCTAGGGTCCTCTATCTAATAAATCACATAATGGTCCATCAATATCTGCAGACATTCAACATCTATTGTTACCGTATAAGTCGCAAAGCAGTACAACTCACATTGTTTGAATCTCAGTTCATCACCATGATTATGTAGGTAGAGTTCCAAAATCCTTAGAACACAGCGTTATTAAATGCTAAGACATATAAAGGTTCTAGGCAACACACTATATATATATATATATATATATATATATATATATATATATATATACATATATACATATATACATATATACATATATACATATACATATTCACATTCACTGAAAAAACCAAAGGTTTTACACATGTTATAGTTATGAAGTAGCATTTACAAAACCTATGAAATTCACTGAAAAAACCATAGGTTTGACACATGTTCTAGTTAACTGGACATTTTACTCATATAAAACCAATGAAATTCCCCCGTTATAGTTACTTCAGCTAACTATAACTCGCGCGCCCGCAATGCACTGCTGATGACGTCACATATTACA